>NC_092266.1:24885756-24905756 GCF_036320965.1 Panulirus ornatus | reverse complement strand
TTCCTTTCTCCATTTTCTTCTTTCTTGATAATTCTCTTACTCTTTTTTTTTCATTAATATCCCTTCTATTTCTTTCTTTCTTCTCTTCCCGTACAGTGTGTTTGCCAGTTTTCCAAATGTTGTCTCCTGTTTTATTTGTTGTATACCATCTCTCTCTCTCTTGCATGTTTATATCACGTGTTTGCCAAATTTTGACCACCTTGATTGTGTTTGCTCTGACGCTCTTTTTTCTCCTTATCCCGTGTTTGCTTACTGGTACTTTGTTTTCTAAGTGTATCTCATGTTATGTTGAAATATCGTTATCTTCATGTCTTTTGGTCACGTATTTTAGCGACTATATCTGGCGTTTTACTTTTGTGTTAGATGATACTTTCTGTGAGGTCATTAATGATTTCACATTAAACTCTTAGGTTTACTGTGAAACATTCTCAGATTTTTGCCTTTTTTTTGTCCTTTTCAGTAAACCTGTTTTTTATGCATTTTTGAAGCTAATAACGTTTTAGGTGAATTTCGATATTGCGCTGGTATGTATTCGCACTTCCGTTGGTATATGTGTCTCATATTTAATGCTCGAGGATTTGTTGATATTTTTTTCATATTTCTTGAACCTTTTCCCTTCTTCCGACTCTTACTTCCATTTTTCTATCTCTTTTTCCCGTATCAGTTTCCATTCCTCCGTTCATTTCCTTCGATGTACCGACACATTCCATTTTCTTCCCTACCCGTGTTGTTCATCCTGTCTCCTTCGTAAGTGGCCACGTCAGGTAGCAAGGCCCTGGCAGTTGCCGTGCCTCACCTCGCGTGATATACTTTCGTGGTTTGTGTTGGGGGTCGGGTGCCGTGTTGTCCAAGAGGTGGGCGATGGAGGCGAGTTAGTGCCTTGGGGAGAGAGAGAGAGAGAGAGAGAGAGAGAGAGAGAGAGAGAGAGAGAGAGAGGGGGGGGGGGGGTCCTGCATCCTGCTAAGAGGTCTGGAGAGAGAGAGAGAGAGAGAGAGAGAGAGAGAGAGAGAGAGAGAGAGAGAGAGAGAGAGGCAAGAGCAGTCGTGAGTTGGGTGTTGATGAGGGGACGAGAGGAGAGGGATGCTGCTGTGCGCTCGCAGAATTGTGTGTGTGTGTGTGTGTGTGTGTGTGTGTGTGTGTGGTGAGAGCGAATGTAAAGAAGCGAGGTAGAGGTTATGAGGCAAGAGGAGCGGATGGTATGTATGTATGCATGTGTGTCCTGAGAAACTTGGTTAGAGGAAGGCTGGGAGGGTAGCGTGTTAGTGGCGGGGATGGAGGTATTATGGCGTGGCTCAGCCAGAGATGTTATGTTTTATGATGTGACTGTGTACAGCACGCTTGCATATTTTATGAGTTACTGCTCACGGAGGCATGGGAGTGAGTCGGGTGGAGGTGGGCTTGGGTGCTTGTGTGTTTGGTGCAAGCACACACTTGGAATGTGTGTGTGTGTGTGTGTGTGTGTGTGTGCGTGTTCATGTTTACTTGTTTTTGTACATAATGATGTTCATGTGTGTATTTTGTTTGCTGGCGTATACGCGTGTTTGCTCTGTACATTTAGAGTTGTAAATATACAGCCGGAGCCCACCCTGGGCTTTTGGGGGTAAAAAGACATCACTAGCTATTCACCGGACTGACGTACTCGAAAACGTAATGCAAGTAGTAGTAGTTGCAGTGTTACGTCTCCGTCTCGTATTACTCTGCCCTCCTTTGGTATGAACACTGGCACATCTTTTTACTCCTCCTGTATCGGCGTATTCAGTTCAGAAGCCACGCATCCCCACCTCTGTCACTTGGCTTCAACTCACCTGTACTCAAAGTTTGGCGAGAAAGCTCGTAATGTCTTTAGACTTCGCCGATCTTGTGGGTGCCGGTACGTATAAAGTGATGTGGCTCGACCATACCCTGTCTCGTGCGGGAACCACGACTGACTGGAGTACCACACACTCAGGTTGGAGTTTAAACGCCGTCGTCCGGTCTCTGTGTTCCAGTGTCGGACCGATGTGTGACGCCAGCAGACTTCTTCCTCCTCCTCCTCCTCCTCCTCCTCCTCCTCTCCCTCTTCGCGCGCTGGCCTCTGACCAGAAGGGTGGTGGAAACACAAAGTGCGCCTGTTTCAGGTAGTCTGTGTATTATCCTCTTTAGCCCCGTGAGTACAAACGGCGTCTCACAAGTCCCTTCGGTCGTCATTCTCATGGTGTTAAGAGTTATCGTACTCCAGGGGTTAGGTCAAGTAATCAAGGTGAGGTCGTTTCACTCAGGGGGGGGTAAAAGTCTTCTTCTTACCGTAACCTATGGGGTAACTGGTCGTGCTCAGGGGGGTTTAGTCGTCGTACTCACGGAGGTGAACGCCTCTTACCCCACCCCCACTCTTCAAGGACACACACCTTGCCAGCCCCGTGAGTGAGCAGATTTTCAGCCAGATAAAAAGTTTTTTTCTTTTTTTCTTAGAGAGAGAGAGAGAGAGAGAGAGAGAGAGAGAGAGAGAGAGAGAGAGAGAGAGAGAGAGAGAGAGCTTGATTCACATCAGGGTGGGTTCATCGGATATTTAGTGAGGGCTCTTGGAAGCCTGCTTTGTGGCACGGGAGGAAGACCTCTCTCTCTCTCTCTCTCTCTCTCTCTCTCTCTCTCTCTCTCTCTCTCTCTCTCTCTCTCTCTCTCTCCACCCGAGGCTGGACGTGTTAATGGGATCCGTACCGTAAAGTTGGTGTGTTGGTTTTCTGATTATTTTTTTCCCCCCCCGTCAACTCTTTTATGTGGTTTATATAGAGGGAAAGATCATCAGTATGCTGGTCTCGTGTCGGCTCATTGTAAAGTGTGGCGGTATCAAGGTATTTATGCTGTCAGGCTTCGATTATGGCATTGGAGTGGCGTAATTTGAATGAATTTTTATCTTCAAAAAAAAAAAAAAAAGGAGCTCATGAAGGTATTATTTATGATTGTGTTTTTCTCCTAGTTTTCTGTGTTGAGATTTTGTTTATTAACGAGGTTAGTAAGTTCTTTTGTCATATTGTTCTTCACTGTTCCCCTTTTTCCGGCCTTTTAGAACAATTTGATCCCTTCCCTCACCTCATGTCACAGATGTCCAGAGACTCGGGTTATGGGTGGGCTGGTCCGGGTAACGGAGGGTTGGATGTGGTGGCGGAGGAGGCCAGTTTGGAAACCCTGACCACCTCCACACACCACGACCGCCACTCAGAAGAGGCAGGGTCGGCCGAGGTGCGGTGTGGTTTGGTCAGTAGAGCGTATGTTGGAGGCAGCCCCAGTCTGTTGGGTTGGGGGATATTGTATGTGTTAAGGGGAAAAAAAAAAGGCTCTCAGAATACGTACCCAGCAGACCATGCATTCTCACACACACACACACACACACACACACACACACACCCCTCAGGAAAACCTTCACCATACATCTGTACACTTGTCTAATATTTCTCGACTACATCTCCTCCAGTCCAGCCGCTCTCTCTCTCTCTCTCTCTCTCTCTCTCTCTCTCTCTCTCTCTCTCTCTCTCTCTCTCTCTCTCCCTAACTACCCAGTTAAAAGAAAATTGATGTCGAAGACCAAATTGAACCAACCTCCTCACCTCCACCACCACAACTCCTCGCCACTCAAAGAATAAAGAATGGGACGCGCTGATAATATACTGCTGGAGTAATAGCTTCGAAGCTGGGTACGAAACAGGTGTGTTGGGTCTAGGGAGAGGGCAAGACGAGTACAGTGAGTACCTCCTCCTGGACTCATTATTCCAAGAGGTATTCTCTTGTTGCAGCTTTTTTAGTACACCTTGTTCTCCCGAGGTCGAAATAGTTAGGGGGTTATTCCGTGCCCATTATCCTGTCCTGTGGCTACGGATACCTGGATGGAAAGTTTTTGCATCGTGTTAGTGATTTTTTTTATTCTAACTGTATGGAGTAGCCTCGTGGTTTTCTCAATAGTATTATGGCACAGCAAAATGACTAGTTCCTGCCTTTATGATAGGAATGCAGCGAGTTTAAGAGCATATCGTGTGCGTGTTATGGCTCGTTTTGTTAATTCAGTCCTCTTACATAAAACGCTCGTAATACAAAAGTTATACAACGAACCTGTTGCGAACTCGTTCATCTGGTGCAACTCGACGCGACGGCCGGGTGAGTCACCAGCGGTGTGGAGGAAGGGCCGGAGTCTCCGGGAGGAGAGCGCCCTGGTTGGCGGTAGGACGGGCGGGAGAGCACGGCAGTGTGAACTAGGAGACTTGCTGACGTGCACGTCAAGCACCGGTAGCTTCCTCGCTGGGTACACCCGTGACCAGACTGTAATGAGCGTACGTAGTGCGGGGCTGGAGGAGCAGCTTCGAGTATAATCCTTGAGGATTATAAAGTCTGTGATACTGTGATGGTAGTAGTGGGTTCGACAGTTACTTCTGGAGGCACGTTCGCGCGAAATGTCCACGTGATGCAGAGCACGCACATACCTGGGCTCGGGGAAACCCTCGGTAGGAGTGGGTGGGTTCGACACGAACGCGATGCGTCGTTTGGACATTCTGAAGCCTCCTTTTGGTAGGTCAGTGTCCCGGACCAATCATGGAGATCCCCATGATCCTTTGGTGCTCGCAAACATGTAGATTTGGTCTCTGAGGAAAGAGGAAAATGGACATGGGATTGAAACGACCGGGTTTCAAGAGATCTCTGAGGACCGACCTCCTCGTCAGTCAGAGTTCATGAAAGAATCGTAGTGTTGGCTGAGGGTCTGAGACCCTATACCATATAACACGGTTGACACGTGGTTTTCTCTGGTACACACCTCCGACGTCGTAATCTGATGGATTGGCTCATTTTCATGATAAGGGGTCGTTTGTACGCGTGTGAAGGAGGTGGTCGAGGGTTGCAGATCGATGGCGGCGGGTGGTCAAGGGGAAGGGCGGAAAGGGAGGAAGGGAGGGATGCCGTTCCCTGGGGGTGGAGTGGAGCACCCCCTAGTTTAAAGATCTGTGAAGGTTTTTGTGAGTCGACGTACCTCATGACCGTCTGGGTATATTTCCCCGGCGCTAGGCCCACACGTGCAGTGTGTCTCGCTGTTGAAACGGACACACGGCCCCCCTCACGCGTCCATATGATCCTGAGCGGACGATATATCGCCACACACGAGCGGCACCGCCACATGTTCCTCACAGAATCTGCACACTGTCGGTGAGGTTCGCACCTCCTGAGTGTTCAGATACGATTCCGTGTCATTGTTTGTTGTGGCTCGTGAATGATGTGGGTTATATCCCCTTTCATCCTAGAGATGGTAGTACGGTCTTAAATGGGCCCGTTTGTTACTGACAGTGACACTTATAGTGTCGAGGGTTTGTGTGGATGGAATTCAAAGGTACCTTCTCACAGGCGACCTGACGCATGTATGGCCCTCAGTCGAGGGTGACTGTGCGCAAGTATGCGTACCAGACTCAATAGAGTAAACGATATGGAAATAATTGGTTTCAGAATTTTTCTATGCACTTTAGCCCTCTCGAGCTTGACGGTATAATCCTTCAGCGCGACTTCACCATCGCGTTCGAGTCTCACCGTCTTATTCAAGGAGGCAGAGACGTTTATTACGAGCTGAACGTTAACGCTAACTCCCCCACAGTTGTACGTGCCTGGTGTCGAGCATGATACCACTGTGCGGAGGCTCTGGTTTCAGCTTAGCTTAGGACTGCTGACTCGTTATTGACTTTATTGTAGTTGTCCTTATTCCCCGCCTCCACAGCTTCCTCTACCCCTCAGCTCCACAAGCCTCCCTATTTTCCCTTCCTAATTCCACAGCTTCACATTCTTCCGCCTCCACAGTCTCAGTATTCCTCTCCATCAAAGTCCTCCCATCTTCTTGACACTTCCCATATCCTGTGTATTCATCATTTCTTTTACGTCAGGACTTTTGGTCTCATCCTTGTCTCTCGTCTTTTACGTCAGGACTTTTCGTCTCATCCTTGTCTCTCGTCTTTTACGTCAGGACTTTTCGTCTCATCCTTGTCTCTCGTCTTTTACGTCAGGACTTTTCGTCTCATCCTTGTCTCTCGTCTTTTACGTCAGGACTTTTCGTCTCATCCTTGTCTCTCGTCTTTTCCTCCCCCTCCACCGTACAACGCTCGTCAGTTGTGAATGTCCCATTTCCACCTCCCACAGTCGGGCCTGGTGTACCGAGGGGCACTTCGCCCCCTCTGATCTTTCATGCTGTTTCAGGCCGCAGTCCGGAGTCCATCGCACCCAGTACACACTTCAAAGGCGTTTATCTAGAGTGAAGTCTTTAAGTTATCTTTTTCTTTTCCTATGCTCTTTCGCCTCCTCTGTTCCAGCTACTGTGCATCATGTTTCCCCCTTCCTTTTGCATGCCATTTTTTTTTTCCATGTCTCCCACTGCAGTATGCTGGTAGGTTTTGTGTATCCTCTTTTGCGTCACCGTCAGAGGAATGGGTAGGAGGAGTGCGCAATGAATTAGCCCCCAACTCGAGCGGCAGAAAAAAAAAAGATATCAGATCAAGAGGTCAGCATTAATGCATCATGAAGCATTGATAGTGTTCCGCTGGACTGTTAGGGCTTCATCCCCAAGACCCAGAGAGCGGGGATGTCATTGAGACAAGGTCCCGTGACAGACGTGAACCTGGCGTACTTGAAGGAAAAAAACAAAAGACAAAATAGCAACAGCACCTGGCCCGTGCCATTCCGATATCTATCTAGTCCATTAAAGACCGTTCTTCACCTTTGCCACCCATCCAGTGTTCACACACACCAGTTCTCCTTCAGCCTATGTCCTCTCCCGGAGTTTTCGTCTCCTCTCCTGCGATTTCCCCCTCTCTGGTTAGTGCTGGTCCATTACACACTTGTGTGTCGATACGCACTTGGATTACGCATTTTTCATCCAGTCTGCAGTATTGAGGCCAAGATACTTCCAGCCGGCGATATTGAGCCCAGGGTGCTCCCAGCCGGCGGTATTGAGCCCTAGGTGCTTCCAGCGGGCTGCATTGTGTGCCCTGGATGCTTCCAGCCGGCAGTGTTTGAGCCCTGGAAAACTTCCACCCAGCAGTATTGAGCTCCGGGTGCTCCCAGGCGGCAGTGTTGAGCCCTGGAAAACTTCCACCCAGCGGTATTGAGCTCCGGGTGCTCCCAGGCGGCAGTGTTGAGCCCTGGAAAACTTCCACCCAGCGGTATTGAGCTCCGGGTGCTCCCAGCCGGCAGGATTTAATTAGTCTGTCCGAGTAACTCTTTTTATTTGCTTGTTTATAACTAACCTTTTTGTATTCTCGGCAGTTACGATTCTAGTCCCAATTTTTTTTTTTTCTTTCATCCTTTAATTTTGCCTCTCTCTCTCTCTCTCTCTCTCTCTCTCTCTCTCTCTCTCTCTCTCTCTCTCTCTCTCTCTCTCTCTCTCTCTCTCTCTCTCTCTCTCTCTCTCTGAGGTATCGCATCGATACTACCCCCCCCAAGGATTTCGAGAGGGCAAGTGACGGTTGCGGTGTGAGCCAGCACTTCAGTGGCTGTCACCTGTCACTCTTTTGGTCTGGGTAGCCGTCTTCTTTTCTTTCTTTCAGCCTCACCCACATTGTATTTCAGTTCACATGCAGTATGTTAATCCCTCGCGTGAATCTTGAAACCTTCGTTTTCCTGCGGCGAGCGCTACGCGCTAGCTCGGCCTTTTGTCAAAAAATCTCGTTGTAAGTTTACGTAATTAACTCCTCTTACCCATCGACCCTCCTCCTCCTCCTCCTCCTCTTCCATCTATTCAGCTCTCCTTTTTCTCATCCGTTACTACTACTCTTTTCCATCCTTCTCGTCGTCGTCATCCGCCCCCTTCATCTGGATGTCGGCTGTATCCCCTTCACCAATCTGTTGGTCTGTTTCTCCTCACCAAGCCGTCGGCACACCTGAGCAATGACGTCGCCGGCCGCTGCTCAGGTAACCTTCAGCGTCATGTACCTAGGGTTTGCCGATTTCCATTCCAGCTTTAACCTCTTTTTATTTGCGGATATTTATGTTGTCTGCTTCCAGAGAGCGTCTGTCACTGCCTGCTGATAGATTTTAGTGTATGTTTTATGTCTTCCATCTCCCCCGTCTAACCCCCAGCCCCATTCCCCGAGACACATTTTTGGAGAAATATTTCAAGTGGATGAAAAGGAAAGAGAAATGCGTTTCTCTGGAGCCGTGTATGACATGGGGTCTAGGTGCTGGGAGGTGTCCGACGGTGCCTGGCTCCGGATGGTGTCCTCCGCCTACTCCTCCTCCTCTTGCGAGAGTGTACTACCGCCTTCTTAGCCTGGCATGTTACTTACCCTCCGTACACAACCCCCGTAGAGTTGGACCGCGTGATGGTAATGCCTTCCCTCCTTCCAGCCCCGGCGGCACGCTCCCGTCCCCAATAACGAACGTGTTGACCATATCTCTCCTCCCTCTTCCCTCCTCCCTCGACACACAACAATCTTGGTAATGACTGACCCAGGCCTTCCTTCCCCTCTTACTCCATTTTGCTTGATCACCTTCTCCTCCTGTATTTTCTTCCTATCACTCTCCTTCCCTCTCCTCATCCCATCCTTGCCCACATTCCCTCCTGTCTCATAACTCGTCTTCTCCCTTTACCCTCTTGTCTGCATGTTTTTTTCTTCTCTGTGTCTTACCCTGACTGTTGCCTCAATGCTCATTCGCTTTTCTGTTTTGTTTGAAAAGAACATCTTATGTTTCAGTTCCTCTCCTTTTCCCGCTAGACGCTGACGTAGGCCTTTTTTTTTTCTCTCTCTCCCCCCACACTGGGCGTCTACATAGGCCTATCCATTGTAAGACTCAGCGTGATGACAGCCATCCCCTGGGGGACTGTGGCCGGAGGGCTGTAGGGTCAGGATATCGGGAGGGGAGGCACACGGAGGAGGCAGTGCTAGGGGAATAGTTGCGCGCGGGGGAGAAAGAACAACCCACCACATCGATCACCGATCACTAACACACCTTGATGGGCATGGCCTGCAGACCGTTCCTGTGTTCTTGGTGTCGGCAGGGAAACGACACGACCTACCTGGAAACAAGTGAACCATCATTAGAGGCTTGGGAGGGGGGCGGGAGCAAAAGGCTGCAGCTGGTATTGATCAAGCCCAGCACGTGGCAGGAGTGGCGGGCAGGGAGCTACGGACAAGAACATGACCCTCCGTAGTGCAGGTCACATCGGCATCAAGACCCAAAAGCACGCTCGGCAATTTTAAGCTTGGGTTGGAGGAAGGTAGTTCAGACATTGCCCAACCTGTAGGTGTCCAGCTAGGACGCATTCTAGGGAGTTTATACACCTCACCATGGGTGAGGTGCAAGCACGACCCAAACCTTTTGCTTTCATGACTTCTTGATTCTCGTCGTTGTCGCTGCTTGCAGGCGGCATTCCTTGGATGACGTTCTCGTCGTCTGGTAGGTCCGACACCGCTCTGGGCATCAGGCGTGGGATGCGGATCCTTAGATTGTGGCGATGATGGCCTCTCTTAAGAGAACCTGTTGCAGGATATTCATGTAGACGAAGAAGGCGAATAACACACGTTCCTCGTCGGCCGCAGAGATCTTTGTAAAAGACAGCTTCACCGACTGGGTTCGTGACTGTTGACTGCGGCCCAACTGATGATTGGGGTGGCAGCAATGCATCGTAGTCCCAGATCGAACTATGAAATGTACAGATAAGCCTCCGAGGTCCTCATAACGTTTGATCATTCAAGAGGTTCGTATCCCATCGCGCGTCACGCTGTAACCCGGCATCTGACGGGCCAATGTTCGCCCGGGTTATATGGGTCCGACAACCTGATTTCCTGTAGCCTGGCGTCCCGCTGAGCCAACCCCCTCTGCTCTTCGCTGTCGTTATTAGAGATGTCTCCAGCCGGCGGGCCCTTCGGACTTGGCTGCTTGTGTAACTGAGCCTTGGGAATTGTGACTTCGTGTATAGACCTTTGGCCTGGTTCCGGCTCTCACCAGAGCAACTCAGCTCTTCTGGTTGTGTTACCGTCCTTCTAACCGTCTTGGCACCCGTTTTTTGGTTTCCTTAAAACGTTGTATCAGTAAACCGTGCGTTACACCATTTTTTTTTTTTTTTAGATGGTTGCACAGTAAAAAGGCAGAGAAAGGGAAGAGGTTACCAGCAAGTGGATCTGAGTTGTAGAGCTGGTAGGGGGTCGGAGTTGAGTGGGTGAGTGGACATGGAGGGAGGGGGAGAAGGAATGTGGTAAGAGAGGGGATCAATGGAGGAGAGAGGGAGATAGAACAAAAATATGTACAGATAGAGAGTGGGAGTGTGCGAAAGGGGGAGAGAGAGAGGAGGGATAGGGAGCAAACGGAAAGAATGGGAGAGACTTCATTGTCTGTAGTTGTATATTTTTGTGTGTGTCTGGTCGCTTGTATGTGTTTGTCTACTCGTCTTAAAGGGAGATGGGAAGCACTGGTGCATGTAGGAGGGATTTTATGGGTATAGTGTTTTGACGGCACTGGGGAAATAAAACATTTCCGTTGCTGTTTTGAGTTGAAGAGTTCGTAGTTTATTTATATATATTGATACGCATATAATCTATACAGAATAGGATATTTTAGATGTCCCGTTTCGCTGCAAATTTGAGGCAGCTGCAACTGATTCATGGGATCGAGGTAGTTTGGCAAAGGGAGTTGGTGAAGCTGTGCATTGGGGATAAGGCTTTCGTCTCTCCCGAGACGGGGCCTGCTTTGGTTTTCTTGTTTGTTTCGGATGTCATAAGACCGTTCTTTTACTGTCAGGTCACTGCGTTCAGCTGTTCATTTACGGCTTCACGACTTAGGTCTAAAAGTGACCTTTGTAAGTATTGTGGTGGTGAGTTGCATCTGGCGCTGCGAGGCACCGGCTCTCGACGACCCTGTACAGGAAGGAGGAGACAGTCTGAAACTTAGGAACTCCTCCCCACCGCTGCCTCTCCTCTCCCTCCTGCCTCCCAGGAACTCCTCCCCACCGCTGCCTCTACCTACCTCTCCTGCCTGCCTCCCCTCTTACTCTCCCTACTGCTGCTGCCCTCCTGCTGTCCCATCTGTTGTTGTCTGCTGCCCTCCTGCTGTCCCTAGCTCTCCCTGCTTGCCTAGCCCTCCCGCTGCTCCTGATGTCTGCCATAACTCTTCATGACCTCGCGGCCCATAATCGTGCAGCCGCCCCCCCGCTTCCTCTGCCTCATGCTGGCTCTGTCGCAGGCCCTCTGTTGTTAACGCGTCTGCTGCTGAATTCTGGTGCTGCCCCAGGGACGCGAAAATCCTTTTATGCGCCTCCTTTAGGGTTATTTGTTTGTCCTCGTACGTTATTCCGGGACAGAATTCAAATTAACTGGAACAGGTTTTCTTTTAGCAAGTTCTGCGGGATATTTAGGCGAGGCTTGGGTGGGTCTTGGTGCCACAATTGTTGCGTGGATGGTTCTTTGTTAACTGCAGTTCCCGTATTACTCAGGTGGCGTTACAGTATCGTTAGTAACCACGATTTTCCGCCTCGTTTGACTGGTGTCTCATCGTTACCAGAGTTCCCTCGTCACTGCTATGGTGTTACGTTGTCACTAAGGGGGGTGGGTGGCCACTCTGCCAACTTCTTGAAAGTGTAGCGTTATCACAGTTTGCTTCGTTACTGCGGTACGCTTACGAAGTCACTCGGGGAGTCACTATGCCACCTCCTGTAAGTACTTCATCACCGTTGCTGCGTCACTGTAGAGCAGAAGGCTCCTCCCCACCTACCAGGATACAAAATCAGAAGGCCCCTCCCCAGCCACCATGGATAGTAAAACAGAAGGCTCCTCTCCCCACCGTGGATAGTAAAGCAGAAGGGTCCTCCTCTTCCCACCATGAATAGTGAAGCTAAAGGCTCCTGCCCACCCTCCTCTCCCCTCGTCATATAGACTGTCAGATAAGGGAGGTATATATGAAGGTAGATAGACATGAGTGTGTGTGTGTGTTTATGAACAAACACAGCTTAGGAAGGTGAAGAAGAAGGGGAGACGTGAGTACAAACTTCAGGTTCTTTATTAGATCGTTATAAGTGGCGGTATTGAGCACTTCTTGGAAGTAAAGAGGAACCTATTGACCAGAGGATACGTTAAGGAACCAAGGAAGCGGAGAGTTGGTAGAAATGCGTAGAAATGATTATGATGTAATAGAATATTTGTCAGTGGCAACGGAATGAGTGAGTGAGTGAGGTGGTAATTACTGCATGAAGAAGTGCAAGATCGTTTGATAGGTAAAAGAGATTGGCTTAGCCCCCCACGAATCTCAAACCCATTTCACGAATGCACTTGTAAGCAGTCGTTTAGATAGTCTCTCTCTCTCTCTCTCTCTCTCTCTCTCTCTCTCTCTCTCTCTCTCTCTCTCTCTCTCTCTCTCTCTCTCTCTCGAATAGTTATCTGGACGTTCAGCTCCTTTTTTTCTTTTTTAACTTCCCTGAGTACATATCAGTGTAATTGCCCCCCCCTTGGGTATTGATAGCATCACCAAGCCAATCACAACCCCGAGTGTTCGCACGCTGGTGCCTAAAGTTAAGGTCGCACCAACTGGAGGGTGCGGGGCGACGCTGAAGGGGGAAAAAGACACAACCGCGGGACTGACTCAGGAGTATCAAGAAACGTCAGGCCTCGGGAGTTTTTAAGCGGACAAGACTTTCGAAGGATGGAAAACCCTCAGTCGCACACACACACACACACACACACACACACACACACACACACACACACACACACACACACACACACACCCCGGGCCTTCCACTCTCTTTGATGTCCACTCCTCGCTACATCAAGGCAGGAATGCCTCTCTCTTTCTCTTCTTTTTTTTTTCTTTTCGGATAATCCGGTTTTTCTCTTCGTGCTTACTGGTAATGGCATCTGATCCGAACTTAATCAGGAATCGTCAGAATGCGGTCTGGGTAAATTTGAGGCGCCTCTCTCTCTCTCTCTCTCTCTCTCTCTCTCTCTCTCTCTCTCTCTCTCTCTCTCTCTCTCTCTCTCTCTCTCTCTCGGCCGTTGATAGCAGACGAGCTCCGATACGAAGTGTTCACGATAGCCAGGTCCTGGGTGTGGGCAAAGGAGGCCATTGTTCGTCATGTTCCCTGACGCTGCTTTCCGCGAAGACGGGAGAGGCGATCGGGGATCAAGAAAGGAGGAAATTATGGATTTGCAGTAAGGGTGACGGTGGAGGAGGAGGATTGCATTCGTTATGGAGCTGCTTGTAGAAGAAGTATGTTGTGCCTCTTGTGTCATCCACTGGCGCTGGTGAGAAAAGAGCGTGTTGTACCTTGTGGCCGTGAGGTTGTAAAGGGAGTCGGTGGAAATAGGGGTTGTTGGGGCGTCAGGTGTTTGCGAAATTGGGATGTTGGCAGGTGTGTGTGTGTGGTGTGTGTATGTGTGTGTGTGTGTGTAGTATCGGGGATGTTGGCAGGTGTGTGTGTGTGTGTGGTGTCGGGGATGCGTGTGGGAGGACGTGAGTGATGGTGTACCATCGCCAGTCGTGGTGGCTGCCTCGTCACCTCTCCCAGGCTGGAGGAAGGGAGGCCACGTTAATAAATTAAGCTGTTACCACCATCAGCGTCAGGGCACACACTAATTACCGGGAAGTGTATGATGTGCCTCTCCTCTCCTGAATTATAGATTACCTTGCCTTAAGTGTGCCTAACGTCGCCTTCGAGGGCTGATCTGCAACCCCTCTCTCTCTCTCTCTCTCTCTCTCTCTCTCTCTCTCTCTCTCTCTCTCTCTCTCTCTCTCTCTCTCTCTCTCTCTCTCACACACACACACACACACACACACACACACACACACACACGGAGATCAGTCTGGGTCAGAGCAGAAGGGTTATGCCGCTGTTCATGGTCCCCCTCCGGTCCCCAGGCGGACACTAAGACAGTCCCAGTGTATTAATATTGATCCCGCAAGGTCTTTATTTTTACGCGCTGGTGGCTCCATGATTGCTCGAGATGCCACCTGGTGATTTGTAGACTTTCTCCGGGTAGTGGAGGTCATTACTTTATTGTCATTACTTTGCCTGGTGTTCAAGAGCCTGGTGCATACCTGAGGGATCTGGACGTGAAGAGCCTGGTGCTTACCTGAGGGATCTAGCCATGAAGAGCACGGTGTATTTACCTCCCCTTCCATCACAGCTCGAGAGAGAGTAATGGAGTAATGGTCTTACAATTTGGAAGGTTCTTATTAGTTCTGGTGTGTATATTTATAAGTAATGGACAAGGTAGTGCATTTCCTTTTTTTTTTTTTTTTTTTTTTTTTTTTGACCTCCTTTGGTTGTCCTAATTTTTCTCCTTTCTCCCTACTGTTCTTGTCTTTGTCGCTCCTCTTTTTCTTTTTTCTTCTTCGTGGTTCGTTTAATTAGTGACCTCGATGAGGACTCAGTAGTCTTCGACCTGAAAATGGTACCTCGATGAGATGTGGACTTTGACAGTCTGTGGCCGTAACTTTCGACATAAAAGGGTAAGGAAAGAAGGAAAAAAAAGGCAGACTAAGGGGCAGGAGGAGTTATTTATTCAGAGGTGACGGTCGCCTTGTAGAACTAGTGTTATGTACGACTGGGTGGGGGAAATTTTCAACAGGAATCTGGGTCTTCCAGGACGGTGCCTAGTGCGTTGACAGCGGAGGTGCTGGAACTCTCTGCCCCTCGCCAAGTTAGGCTGTAACTCTATGGTTGAGCCGGGCTTCCAGTACACTCGTTTCCTCCCTGGAACCCCCCACCACCCCTTCCTATTTAAAGGATTTACACCGGGGATGGGTGTCTCTGTCAATACTAGAGACCGGGCGGAGGAGATGGGGAGGGGCCGTCGTTCAAGCACTCCTGGAGAACGGAGAACGGGGTGAGAGGAGACGAGACGGTGAGACCCCACTTGTACAAAGGGACGCCACGCTGACGGTGATGGTGGTAGCGGGTGCTCCTGCTGGAACTAGTCGCCTGGAGGATGTGACACGACGGGAGGATGGATATACTCAGGAAGGAAAAGCAGGAAATGAATTTAATACCATGGTGGGGGAGAGGAGGGGCTGTGGGCCTCGCGAAGGAAATGAGAGACGTGTCATATCTACAGTAATGAGGGGCGAGGGAGGAAGGCGACATGAAAGTCCAAATGGGAGAAGGAAGGAGACGACATCATGAAGGAAACGAGAGGGAAGTAAGAAGTGGTGAGGATGGTGCTGGGGAGGGAAAGTCAGGGTAGGAGGAGGAAGCGTGAGGGAGGAGGTATTGATGAGGATGGTATAAGGAGGCAGTATCAGAGTAAAGGGAAGGAATGTGAAAGGAGGAGGGTCTAGATAGGGGGAAGGAGTGTCAAGGAAAAAGGAGTGATTTGGGTGGAAGGAGGGAGGGACAAGATAGAGGGAAAGGGTGTGAGGGAGACGGAGTGATGAGGTCGGTGGATAGAGTTTGGATAAAGGGAGGAAGCGCGATGGAAAAGGGAGGGATGAAGATAGTGAGGGAAGGATCAAGGTAGAGGGAAGGATTGTGATGGAAAAGGTTGGAAAAGGAAGTGTCAAGGGAGAGGAAGGAGTGTATGGGAAAGAGATGGTGAAAGGACGGTGGATGAGGGAAGAGGAAAGAGTGTGAAGGAGGAGGATAATGGATGGAAGGAGGGAGGGAGGGAGATGTGAGAGAAAGGAATGTGAAGGAGGAGGATGGTGGAGGGAGGGAGAGTGAGGAGAGAGGAAGGAGGCAGCATCTCTACTGGACGAGTGAGAGCCACTTTAGCGTTACGTCATCATGCCAGTAAGTGGGGTCGAGCCTCGTGGCCCTCTCGCCTGTGTTTACACGTGCACACCCAGCCAGAAGTTACGTGAGTGTGTGTGTGCCATGTCTTTCCTTTTATGTACACACACACACACACACACACACACACACGAGCCTCAGTGTTGCAGAGGTTAGCGTTATTGACCATCAGTCACACCCAAGCCAGGTGTTAGTCTTCCCCTCAAGATGGTCGATTTATGGATTCGTGAATTAGACTAATATATATATATATATATATATATATATATATATATATATATATATATATATATATTAGGGAAGATATGGTACATACACAAGGTGAAGAAACAGGGCAACGCGAGTGTACAACTCTCTCCACAGAGTACATCAATAGTAATCTCTCTAAAGTATATAATGTATAAATCATAGCATTTGATTGGTAATGGTCTCTGTATGTCTGCATTTTGACGGTGTAGATTTGCCTCACTCGTATACTTGTCCAAAGCCTTTGGAAACCTCCTGCCCTACCTTGATCTTCAGTTCCCTTACGATTAGTTAGCTAGCTACTGTTATGACCTCCCAGTTTTGTGTACCTCAGCTGTGCATATTTCAACCGAATGGTGGCCTGAATTCAGTAAACCGTTCCTTTATATAAATATATACTATATATAAACACACTCCCCAGCCCAAACCCATTTATCGACCAGCTTCATGGAGATGGTCAAGTTGGGTTAGGTGTGGGCCGACTGCCGCGCCTAGGATTCGAACCTAGGTGAGCCCGTGGGTGAATCATGATCATGTCTGCTCTTGTGCGTATGTATGGGGTTTGCCCGTGTATCACGCTTTAAAGGTGCAAAGATGATGATGTGGATAGTAGAACCGTATTTTCTCAGTACCATACAGCCACACAGGTGTTTGGTGCCTCAGAGGTGCTAGTGTGATTACAAATTGATGAAGTGCTATCCTGCAGGAGCTTGTAAGGAGATGTTGTTGTGATAGTAGAAGGGGTAGGGTCGTAAAACGCCAGTAAGGCTGGCGAGTAACGTGTGGTATGTGTGTGTGTGGGGGGAACATATTCATGTATGTTTTGTTGTGAGGAAGCCAGTGTGGCAGCACACAGGTGTATGGACATGTTTTGTGGGTGGTGATAAGTCTTTGTGTTTGTATATGTATATGTGTATATATTTACATGTATTTGTGTTTACGTATGCGTGAGAGTATGTGTTGGCAAACTCGTGTTTGTTTATATGGGGGAATGTGTGTGCGTGTGTGTGTGTATGGGGTTGAGGTAGCGTGGGGCAAGGTATGAATAGGTCGTGGGCGTGTATACGAGGGGAGGTGTGTGCGTGTGCGTGTACGTTTGTATAGTAAGGTGGTGGTGGTGGTGGTGTGCGCGGGTGCGAGTGGTGGGGCCTGGCTGGTTGTTGGGGTGGCACTCTTCGCGTGCGCCTCAGTCTTCGGTGGGTGCCAAACAGTGCCGCGCCCCGGCCGTCCTGTCCTAGGCACAGCTGCTGCTGCCGCCTCCGCCACCGCTGGCTGCTCTTGCTCCACCCTCCCCTCGCTCTCAGCACGTGACCGCCGGAGGCAACTGTGCTGAGCACCTGCTGAGCCCCACTTTGGAAATACTTCGAGGCGAGGTGGAGCGATATCTCTCGTTCAGTGGATACCAGTGTGTATTGTGTAGAGCGTCGTTGGTAAGCAGTTTTATCTGGTTACCTCGTCCATATGTCGAGTCTCTGGGGACGTCGAAACCCCTCTTGAAAAGGGAAATATAGTGGAGTGAACATACCCAATAGCGAAAGACCGTGTTTGAACGCGCGTGGAGACACTGTGGTAAAGAAAGATGTTATTATCAGTTTTCGGGATGAACAGAAGCCTGCAACAGGTGTGTGCAAACTGGCCGTCTTGCAAGCCTTGATGATGACGTCTGCGGCCGGTGTTACCGCCGTGTGCGTGCCTGTGTGTTTGTGTGTGTATTTCTGTGTACGGAACCACGCCAGGCGGAGGTGGGTCACCTGTACAGTGACGTGGGGGAGGTGTGGGTGTGTTGTGGTTAGGGGGGGGGGGGGGTGAGGGTTGGGAGAGAGAGTGGGAGCAGGAATGGGCTGTTGAAGGCGTGTTGCCCACCATGAATGCCACATAGAGTGGGCAACTTTAAGATGGCAGGTGAGGAGCCACACCGCTCAACACGCCGCTCATCCTCACGCTGTATCATACTGTTACTGCCACCGTTACTGTTACTGCTGTCGCGTGTCTCTCGAGCAGCGCAGCCTGGCTGACACTGCTGTGTTGGAATACCTCCTCTTGCCTGCTGGACGGTGATCCTATGTGTTCAGATCTCCTGCTGCCTCTGCTCATCTGGCTGCCCCACTGAGCACCCAGGCTGGTGACGGGGCCAGGGAGGATGATCACCAGATGAGCGACCCAATTGCCGCCAATAACCATCTCGCTGGGACTACTACTCGTACAGCATGTGTAGGAAAACATCCAGCTCTTCGCCTCACCGCACGTTACGCATTATTTCGTTTTCAGGGGAAGTAGAGTTGTTACACCCCGTCCAGTGGTATTTGTTACTGCAGCTATAACAGGAGGAGACATTGTACTGCATGCGAGGACACTGGTGCTCACGATGACTCTACTGTCACAGGTTTAGGAGGCAAGGGGTTGAAGCTTTCGTATGGCTGGTGATGGATTGGTCCATCTGAGGACCTGGGTTAACGTGTAGTGTGGTGAAGGTGTCGGCCAAACCGAAAGCTATAGTGTAGCCTCACATGTAGTGAAGGTGTGGCCTTACAGAAGACATGGGGCTTACATGGAGTGTAGTGAAGGAGTGGGCCTTCCGATAGTGTAGTAAACCTATGGGTTAACCGTGTATCTTCTTGCTCTGGCTGTCGGGTAACTGTGCTATAGGCCTAATGAAAGTTACGGTGGGGAAAGTTTTCTGGGCGTGGTATAGGCCTAGTGAAGATGGCCTCGTCTTTGCATTGGCTGAGTGAACGTGTGCTGTCGAGGGTGTGGGTGGTTGGGTGGTGTAGATCTAGGGCGAATGTGGTTTGAGCGAGTATTGAAAGCTTCTGGTCTAAGTGTAGGCCTTGTGAAACTGGATGGACGCATTGTTATCCACCCGCATACGTTCAGCAGGAGTGGAGCATGCGCGAAGTTGAACAACTGGAGGTTTTGTGAGCACTTTATCCTTAACGAAGACCAGTGAAGTACACTTGAAGATGGCCTGTTGAAAGATTGTGGGCTGTCTTTGGGTGTAGTGAAGGTGAGGACGGAGACCAGTTTAAGGCTTTGATATATGAACATCTACAACCAGTGAAGACTTTTGAACATTATGAAGGCGTAGTCGAGAAATGGGTAAATGTGATCTAACGAGGGCCTGTGAATTTGAAGAACTTACGAAGATGAAAGTGAATATGATCAGATGAAGGCTTGCCAATATGCCGGCCGCGGGAAGATGTACTGTGAACATGATCTGAGAAAGGCCTGTGAACTTGAAGGCCACGTGAAGATGTAAATTAACGTGATACAATGAGAGACTGTGAACGAGTCGCTCTCGTAAAGGTGTTTGCGAACGCACTGCTACCCAGATGAAGGTTTGCGAAGATTTCGTAGGCTCATTAAACATGTCGCTCTAGTGAAGATGTCGGTAAATATATGATGTTGATGAATCTTGGTGGAACACTGTAGGCCTGTCGTACTGGTGGCTAATGAATGTTCGTAAATATGAAGGCGTTTTGACCGTATGATTGAAGATTGAACACCGTATAGTGAACGGTTGGGAACATTATATAGGTTTGTTGAAACTTATATATATATATATATATATATATATATATATATATATTGTGAAGTTGTGATGAACATTATTAATACGTAATGAAGGTGATGGGTAGCTTTAGATAGACTTTATTGTTGTATGTGTAAACAATGTGCAATATATATTTTGAATATGAGGGAGAACTTAATTTAGGCCAAGTGAATGTGTGGATGAACGTGACAGATGCTCTGAGAATTTATAGTGGAGAGTGTGTAAGCATAGTGCAGGTGTGTGGAGAAAATACAGACCAAGAGGAGTAAAGTGGTGGTTAACAAGATTTAGGCCTACGGGATCTTTATGTGATAATTATTTAGGCTCAGTTAAAGTGGAGGTTATAATATTGTACGTAAGGGCGTATTAAGCTGTGTGTGAAATTCTTTTTAGAGCTAAATGATACGGATCAACGGTGAATAGACGTAATGATTATATGTGTGCATATGCTTGTAATTACATGTTTGTACTGTACGGTGAGGAAGTTTTACG
>NC_092266.1:24878256-24880756 GCF_036320965.1 Panulirus ornatus | reverse complement strand
CACACACACACACACACACACACACACACACACACACACACACACACACACAAAGACATGATACATACATAAAAGGTTTAAGAGACGAAGCAACTCGAGTGGAAAGTTCTCTCCCTGCAACACACAAGTAGTAATCACACACACACACACACACACACACACACACACACACACACACACACACACACACACACACAGTACGACGCGCAGAGGCTTAACTGGTGGGATAGGGAATAAAAAAACTTGGGGAGGGGTCGAGGTGGTTGGGAGGGGAGAGGAGCAAGGGAGGGACATAAAAAGTAGAGGGAGGCAAGGGAGTGTGAGGCAGATGGGCCGGAGTTAAGAGTACGGTAGTAATGAAAGGGGGTTGGGGGAGGATGGTCGGGCTGAATGGGGCGTTTTCTATACGACACAGACCGGGAAATGGGACTAAGGACGAGGATTTCAGAGAGTTATCTTAAAACAGAGAGAGAGAGAGAGAGAGAGAGAGAGAGAGAGAGAGAGAGAGAGAGAGAGAGAGAGAGAGAGAGAGAGAGAAGCTGCCGCCTTGCTCAGGTGGTCATGCACTGGGTAAGGAGCAACGGTAGGGGTAGCAGAGAAAGGAATTAGTGTTCTAGTCGTGAGGGTTTCTGTTGAGTACCTGAGGTCTTTTAGTAAGGGAAGTCCATGTTTGGGTGGCTCAGACCTTTATAAGGTCGGTTCATTGTTTAAGTTCCTTAGGTCTTTAGAAGGTCTTTCCATTGTGTGAGTGGCAAATGTCTTTATAAGGTCTGTCCCTGTTTGAGTTCCTTAGGTCTGTATAAGGAAGGTCTATGTCTTTTGAGTGCCTAAGGTCTTTATAAGACTTGCAGATTTTACAGGATCGCCGTCGAGGTCTTTGGTCTGATACGAAGACCCAAGGTCTGTTGAATGTTCAAAGACCCGGTCTTGTTTGCACTAGGAGCGTCATAGAGCGGACCGTAATCCCCGAGGGTGTCGTAATGTAGCTAGGGAGAAGCCGCCCGCTCCCCACCGTGGGACAGATGCCCCACCTCAGATCTCCGTTGGGCTGCAGCTCTCATTAGCTGTTGGAACCAGAGGTCATTAAGTAACTGGGGAAGGAGGGGGGTGGGGGGATGATGACTCCTGAATACCCTTATGGCCATAGTCCTCCCAGGGTGTCTCGATGTACTCCCACGGTGCCTCGTTCCTCCCACGGTGTCCCAGTCCTCGCAGGGTGTTTTAGTGTACTCCTACGTTACCTCAGTCCTCCCAGGGTGTCTTAAGTGTACTCCCACGGTACCTCAGGCCTCCCAGGATGTTTTAGTGTACTCCTACGTTACCTCAGTCCTCCCAGGGTGTCTTAAGTGTACTCCCACGGTGCCTCAGGCCTCCCAGGGTGTTTTAGTGTACTCCTACGTTACCTCAGTCCTCCCAGGGTGTCTCGGTGTATTCCCACGGTGCCTCAGTCCTCCCACTGTGTCTCAGTGTATCACAGTGCCTCATTATTCTCCGACAGTGGTTCAGTGTACTCACCCGCCCCAGTTTATTCCCGTTGTGTCCGCCTACTCCCACGGTGGCTCAGTGTTCTTCTCCCACCTTGACTCGGCTTCCTCTCACAGTGCGTCAGTAAGGTGGACTTTCCACGATGCTCCGGTATACTCCCTAGGTGCCTCCGTGCACACACCTGTAGAGTGGGCTATAGGGAGGATTATACAGCATGGAATTCATAGGTAAAGAATTCATGCGTAAACAGGTAATATAAGGTATTCATGCGTTTGTAGTGTGCTGATGAATACGCAACTAGTGTTAGTGCGGTGTGTGTTGTGAGGGTTCTTAGACCGGCCTGGCGTGTCGAGTTCTCCCCTCCCTGTGGGACGAGACTTTTAGCTAAACTGATAAAAAGATGACCCTTCCATCCCCTCGACCCCTTCCCCCACTTCCCGTGCACCACAAGACGTCGTATGAGGTACTCACGAGGTACCCAGGTCCTGCTGTGATGGTGGTTGAGAGAGATGTGTAGTGTGATTGGTGGAGAGCGGGATAATTATCAGTGTGAGTGGTCGCGGACTCGAAGTGGATACCTTGAGCGATGATTAACCGTGGGGACTTGGTCGACAGTCTGGCAGAGCATGATGATGGGCTCCGTCAGGAGGAGGAAGAGGTGGGGCGGCGCGGGGCGGTGGGTGTCACAACGCACACGTGCCCCCGGTGTAAAGCAAGCGGCGGCGTCACGCCGGAGATGGAGATCGCAAGTTTCATATTTTTCAGCCGTCGACCCGTGAGCAATATTGGTTTTCTGTAATCCATGCCACCTGTCGTATCCCTGGGGATTAGCGGGGGGATTAGACGATACGCGTCAGGACGATAATCTTTTTATAAGTTGTGGCCGCTGATGCTGATGATCCTCCTCCTTCCAGTTGCCTTTTGTATAACTTGTAATCTGTCTCGATTAAAGTTGTCTCATTGCCTCGGCTTCCTTGACTTTGACCCCACGGGCACGACGGTACGGCCCTGGAGC